>NW_025936007.1:0-22171 GCF_000764305.2 Hyalella azteca | reverse complement strand
TTCACTTACTGATACTTTACTTACTGATAGTTCACTTACTGATACTTTACTTACTGATACTTTACTTACTGATAGTTTACTTACTGATAGTTCACTTACTGATACTTTTCTTACTGATAGTTCACATACTGATAGTTTACTTACTGATATTTTACTTACTGATAGTTCACTTACTGATACTTTTTTACTGATAGTTCACATACTGATAGTTTACTTACTGATACTTCACATACTGATAGTTTATTTACTGATAGTTCACTTACTGATACTTTACTTACTGTTAGCTCACATACTGATAGTTTACTTACTGATAGTTCACTTACTGATACTTTACTTACTGATAGTTTACTTACTGATAGTTCACTTACTGATACTTTACTTACTGATATTTTACGTACTGATAGTTCACTTACTGATACTTTTTTACTGATAGTTCACATACTGATAGTTTACTTACTGATACTTCACATACTGATAGTTTATTTACTGATAGTCACTTACTGATAGTTCACTTACTGATAGTTCACTTACTGATAGTTTACTTACTGATACTTCACATACTGATAGTTTACTTACTGATACTTCACATACTGATAGTTTATTTACTGATAGTTCACTTACTGATACTTCACATACTGATAGTTTACTTACTGATAGTTCACTTGCTGATAGTTTACTTACTGATAGTTCACATACTGATACTTCACTTACTGATACTTTACTTACTGATAGTTCACTTACTGATACTTCACTTACTGATAGTTTACTTACTGATACTTCACATACTGATAGTTTATTTACTGATAGTTCACTTACTGATACTTTATTTACTGATAGTTCACATACTGATAGTTTACTTACTGATACTTCACTTACAGATGGTTTACTTACTGTATTGTCTCCTTGTGTGAGTTTCTGAATTGCACAAAGGTAGAGAGCAGCTTGTAATTTGATGTGATTCAGTAACTTAATTTACAATGGGTCAAATTGGTCTGCTCCATGTCTCTACTGGAATGAATCATTTGTTCATACAGCATTCAGAGATAATTTCCATGCCCTTCATAATTGCACATTTCCTAATTGAACCTTATATGATTGCACCCTGTTATTTTATATTATATTTTACACCCACTCGCATCTTTTTTTGAACATATACTTAATTGCATTTACTTCACGGCGTTGTTTTCAAAATTTTATACTTTCATGCCGTAATATTTATTACTCCTATTTTTATTTATTACTCCTAATATTTATTACTCCTAATATTTATTACTCCTATTTACTCCGTAATATTTATTACTCCAGGACCAGCAGGTGAACATTCGCTCGTTAATAACCTGAACTTGTAAGTGAGCCAAAATCAAGCATTGCGTTCAACAGCAATCGCGATATCAGGGCCTATACTTTCAAAAAAAAGTTAAGAGATCGCAAGTTCATCACCAATCATTGACGGCCTTTCAAGCAAAATCCTCCAATCATAGACAAGAAAATAGAGCGTAAGTACTTACGTTCACTTAGCGAGTTTTGAAAATAGGGCCCCAGAGCCAGTCACCCAGGATGAAGGCGTTGCTGTCGTTTTCGCTGCTGTGCCTGCTGGTGGTGCTCCACACCAACGACGCTCTTCAGACCTACCGCCTGCACTACCGGGGCGCCGCCCTCTGCCCCAGCTTCATCGGGAGCAAGACCTCGGTCGACAGCGTCATCAAGGTGCGGGGCAAAGGATATGTTAGAAATAATTAAATCAAAGAGAACTTTAGTTTGCTAGGTAGAATGGTATGATATCTAATATCTTAACACAGCATTATTTGGAACCTTCACTTGCTGTATGACATCGTAACAAATTTGAGCTTTGTTATGCCGTTATGGTGCATGATATCTATAGGTTTACAACTGTGTGAAGATAAACTCTAGTCGGTATCTCGCATTCATGCGCCGTCGAAACTAATATCCTGCTGAACATTTGCCTATTGGGAGGCACAGGAAAGTGTTTTCATTAAATTGTTTTTGTTAAATACAGAAGATGAATTATTTCACCATTAATTTTAAATATTGAAATACAAATTCTAGAAGTATAGTTATTCCATTTCGCGCTGTCCAGTGCGCAGCGCTTGCACTGTCAGTGAACGCCCCAGCGTATGCTTACTGTAAGGGCGAGGCCGAGAACTGCATCCTGGCGACCTCAAACTATCCTGTGGGGACCAGGGCCTCCTTAGGGCCATCCTGCCTCCTGTACTCCAGATACCCTCCGCTACCTCCGCCTCCACCACGGCCTCAGGTATTACGTTACCAATATTAAAGCTTATTCAAAATAAATGCAAATTGACGCATTTTTCTCAAATTACGGAAAGAAGTCCCAGGTTAACTGCTTACCTCAGCCACAAAGAACGATCATAGTTCAGTGTCCGACAAATACCCTCACCGCTACACAATCAAAAGTCTTGTAATTTTTTCCGAACTTCAGGGAAGAAAGAAATGAACCCGCAATTATATCTATACGCCGCTTGATGTTTATATATATGGCTTGACTAAATTTCGTCTCGGCTTGATGTTTCATTTCACGTAGTGACAGTCTCGTGCACCGAGGTTGAGCTTAGGGAATTAATCGTTGTAGCCTTGCAGAATTCTGTTTATTAGGGCCGATTAGTTACATGATACTGAATACAGATAAACAAGGAGTTATAAAGTTTCTAATTGGGTTAATTTGTGAAAGCTGTACCCAAATTTTACTGTACTAACCTTGGCCCGTTTTACCTAAAATAATAAAAAAAAACTTGTAACCGGCGGCTATAGAACTGAAAGTTAGTTGGCTTTTAACGCTACCCGTAGGACATATTGAACTCTTGAAATGTAAATATCAAGAAATATCTACTTGGTACGCTCATAAAACACAAAATCAACGCATTTCACCCAAACAAAGAAGGAACTGAGTCGATTTCTTTGTATCCAGGGCACGAAGCAGTTCCAGCTGAGCTCGGGCACCACTAACGATGGAAGAGTGACGTCACTCAGCGCCAACAACCTCTGCGCGGCGGACGGCCTCCAGTTTGCAGTGATCGAGACCGCAGCTGAACACACGCAACTGCTTGCCCAAGTTGGGTCTGGTGAGTCAATGTCTCTATTTTTAGAAAATATAATGTTTATTTGTGAAAGATTATTCATGGAGTGTTTGTTGGCTGCAGGGGTACCTCTTTTCACGCTCCCTGAAGTACTATTGCAATTTGGTTTCGATTTTTGTGACATTTTAGCTTTCCTTCAGATATACCAATTATTCCTCTCGATTTTATTGAACGTAACTTTGGCTAAACAGTGTCTTCTCATTGGCTTCACTTTGCGTTTTTCGGTTTTACTCGAGCTTCACTTAATTTGTAGACTTCATTCGCATCATTCACGTGGTTCACATTTCGGCTTCTAAAAGTACTGGAATGACATGGCACATGGAAATGACAGTTTATGTCACATACGGCAAACATGATGAGTATGAAAGTGACGTTTTAGGCAGGTTAATTTAACTTCATCGAAATAAAATAATACCGTCATCTGAGAGATCAGATATTATGGCTTAATTCGACCGCTTGAATCATCTACCCATCGAATACCGCCCGCTACTTTTAATAAACCCATCAAATACCGCCCGCTACTTTTAATAAACGCATCGAATACCGCCCGCTACTTTTAATAAACCCATCAAATACCACCCACTATTTTTAATAAACGCATCGAATACCGCCCACTATTTTTAATAAACCCATCGAATACGGCCCGCTACTTTTAATAAACCCATCAAATACCACCCACTATTTTTAATAAACGCATCGAATATCACCCACTATTTTTAGTAAACGCATCGAATACCGCCAATTGAATAATGCCAGTTACTTTTAATATACTTAGTGACGAACATCTTGCATTGATTACGAAACCGACTATAAATAGTGACAAAACTTCCATAGTCTCGTTTTACAGTGTGATGCCGTTCAGGTCTTTCGCAAAGTTCGCGACCTGCTGAAGCGCACCTATAAAAACGTCAATACCCGTACCAGTGTTATGTTAATACCGGAATGAATTTCCATCATCGGGTAAAGTCGTCGTTCATGTTGTCCGTAAGTTCATGTCCGAATTTCGATTAAAGTTTATTTCTTTACAGCGATCGGATCCCGATGCACAGTCTCATGCGTGGCTTGGATATGGCTTGACCTAAAGTTCAAGTGGGCGGATGGCAGCGCGCTGAACAAGTGCGAGGTTGTGGCCGACCCTCCAGCGCCTGGCAGCTGTCCCGTACAGAACACGAATGAACAGAAGCTGCATCAATTTTCGTGCACAGCTGGACCTGTTCCCGTCGTCTGCCAAACTTACGTGTGAATCAGCCAAAAATGGTTGATAGCGATCAGTGGAGTGCAGGTTTTCAAATTTACACCGATTAGCAATTGAACCTACTGCTCACTAATTGGTTGAAGAATTAAGCTGATTGCAAGCGATTAACTGGTGGACTTAAAGGTTTTGGTTGATGAAATTAGAAGTTATTCTCAGCATGCCACTCGCTTACAATAGAATAGAATAGAAGTGTCGGCACTGAAGAAATAGGCCCATGGCCTGTTGTCGATTCTTGAATTTTTAGTGACTTGATTCACAAGGGATCCGGCCTTTGGAACTCGATCTTTCCATAACTGACGATTGATTGAGATAGCTGCTGGACTTATTGCCTGGTCCGTAATTTGTTAGGCATTTTAAGACTGAACTTATGCTCATAGCTTCGTCTAGTCTGTTCTTGAAAGCGTACATACTCGGAGCGTCAACGCTTGACTGTATCTCGTTTACTTTTCCACTCACACTCAATATTCACCCGAATGCTTGTGTGAAATTCATAGTATAGAATACGTAGTAGTGTCGGCGCTGAAGAAATAGGTTCGGCTTGTTGCGAATTATTTTCTTTTTGTAACTTGTTCACAGGAGCTTTAAAGACCGGCCTTTTGACCAGCACTTTTCAAAGCAGACGTTGGTTTGAAATATTTACTGGACATTCATTACCAGGTCCGAAAGGGGCTAGGTATTTCAAGACTGATCATTATATATTTAATTTTGCTTCAAAGGTGGTTGTAAACTTCTTTTCTGTTTTGGTTCGATCGAAGCTTTGAAATTTCCCTGTCAATTGTTCTATTTGCAAATCCATTATTGACTAAGGTTCTTTTGCAATTTTTCAGCTCCGTATTCAAATCATTTTCAGAGGAGCAGGTTTTGAGTACTCGTTTGATGAGAGCACTTATTGCGCTTCTTTTGTAGCACTCTGGGCATTCGCTAGCGGCGTTAAGGAAACAATTGTTCAACCCAGAAAATTTAAATCAATGAATATTTTGTCATTAACCACCCTACTTCAAACGATATATTTATGTATATATATATATATATATTAGCATTAGAAAACAGAATTTCCTTATCTAAACACGTACGATTAATCCCAATTTTCAGGGAGTCAAAAATTCTTCCGATGACGTAAATTAATCAAAAGGCAGGTCTCAGCAAGTACTTATAATATTTTTATATATAACGGTGATTCTCACGTACTAAAATTGATTATCAAGTTACAAGAAGCATTGAACAATGAAATTTTGGTGGACGTAAGTACATAAGACACGGAAAATAGGATACAACACGGAAATTTTGAAACGTAAAATGACTCTGAAAACTATCTCAACGTTCAGTCAATTTCGGTAGTTTGCAAACAGATGCTGAAGTTCAATTCCCATTGATGATGGTTCCAGCAATCGTCGGTCGGTTAATATTGGGCGCCACTGCATGATGACGATGCTGGTGGGTTCCTCCAGCACAGTGTAAGCGACGGTTTTGTGAACTTGTCTAAGGGGGTTCCACTGTCATCCAGACTGAAGGTGGCAGGTGAGACGGTCTCGATTTCGTGGTTGTTTGTCCAATTACTCAAATGTAGTCCAAATAATGAAGGAGTCTACAACCTTCTCTGGAGCAAAATCTACATACTACATCGGCCTCTTGGAGAACTCCCTCTTTTTTGCAGCCTCTATTTTTGTGTACAGTCCAGAGCTTGCATTGCTGTCATGGGGTATCACCAAGCCAGTTGAGTTCATCGATGGTTTTGAGAAGAAGTCAATTGTTTAAAATTGAGTCACTTAAATATATTATAAGTACTATCAGAGACCTGCCTTTTGATCGATTAACGTCATCTGAAGAATTTTTTGACTCCCAAAAAATTGGAATATAATGCATTCACTGGTCTTTAATCAATCGTGCGTGTATAATATATAAATTGGTGTAATTCGGCCGAAGCTTTTCCTTTATGCAAGTTTGTTTAAAGACCAGGGCATGCTTTTTATTAATAATCTTCGTATTCGTTTTTTCAATGTTTCGAACAAAATTTCCTGTTGGCGCCGGAAGATCAAAAAGCAGGTTACCAAATGAAATTTTAATGGGAAGCGACGTTACGAAAATACAATTTTCATTATCACGCACGTAAAGGGATTGCAACACACGAATTTGAATTTTTGGAGATGACAGTAGTACAAATGAAGGGTATTGTGGATACAATTAGAAATCTAAGCTTAAAATTACTCTGAAAATAATTTCAGCATACGGACGAATCCTGTAGTTTGAATGTTGATAGCTGGAGACTCGCTCTCGAAAATGAGAGCCTCAGCTCTCGATAATGAGGGCCTCAGCTTGATAATGCGGGCCTCAGCTCTTGATAAGAAGGGCCTCAGCTATCGTCAGTCTCGATGGGTCAGGGCACCGCATAACTATGCTGGTGCAGGCCTCCAATGTCGCTCGGGTGATGGTCTCATTGTGAGCCTTCCGCATGTTGTTCTTAGGTCCTCCAGATTGTAGATGGCATGTAAGTCATCGGCTCAAGGTCGTGCTTGTGAGGCCAATGTAGTTTATTTTTTGAAGAAGTCTATAACCTGCTTCTTAATTTACATGAAAATTTATAAACAATTTTAGTTTCTTGATGCAGTGCAGATGTTTTACAAGAATTATTATTCATGACAAGTTTTTTAATTTTCTTATTTTTATAGTATATCAGAAGTTATATTTTTTCAATATCCGATGTGCTCTCGATATTATAATTATGGATGATTGACTGTAGGACTCGTTCATATATACTCTTCAGCCTCCGTTCATCTGGTTTGGTAGAAATTTGTTGTGATGGTTCGATTAGGTGTTACTTCGTTGTTGGTCAGGTTATTTCTGGATCGATAATCTGATTTTTCAGCGTAAACTACAGTATTCTATTTGAAAACCCATTATTTAATCAGGTTTGTCAAAAGTTCTGAATTCTGTATTTAAATCACTCTCGGATATGCAGGTCTTAAAAGCCGCTTATATGAGAGCGCTCACAGTGCTGGTTTTAAAGCGTTAAGGGCATTAATTTTCTTCGTTTAGCACTTTTCCGATACCGGTTGGTTTTCGGCAAACATTAATAGCAAATGAAATATCTTCAATTCTCACTAATATATATAGGAATTGCAATGTGTGATTTTGTCTAATTTAATTTAACTTTAAGACTGCATCATGTTCCAATGCTTTTCGAAGTTTAATCGAGCCTCTCCGTCTCGAATAACAACTTTCCCACATGCAGGATTCAAATGCCAACAGAGTTGTAATTAAACTGTTAAGCTGATTAAATTAAATAGCCGGTCACTTGATAAAATGCTAACCTGATTGGAAAGTAATCCTGATTCGCGTTCCATAACAACGCATTTACGAATTTAGAACTTACGTTACGTACCCTAACCTCACGGCTAGGGCAATTCTTGCATGGTTTCAGGAGAGGGACATTGAGTCATTGGAATGGCCAAGCTAATCACCTGGCCCTATACTATAAAAAAAAAGTTAAGAGATCGTAAGTTCATCCGCCAATCATTGACGGCCTTTCAAGCGAAATCCACCAATCATAGACAAGAAATTAGAGCGTAAGTACTTACGTTCACTTAGCAAATTTTGAAAGTATGGCCCCAGGCCTCAATCCAATTGAAAATCTGTGGCAGGAATTGAAAATGAGGGTTC
The DNA here is from genome assembly GCF_000764305.2 of Hyalella azteca. Classification (NCBI taxonomy): domain Eukaryota; kingdom Metazoa; phylum Arthropoda; class Malacostraca; order Amphipoda; family Hyalellidae; genus Hyalella; species Hyalella azteca. The sequence goes on along the minus strand of NW_025936007.1, from coordinate 14,143 downwards.
AGGAGAGAGATCCAAGAAATCTTATCCAATTGAAATGAATATGAGAGAAGAAAGTGAGGGCTAAATTCCTATAAGCATATGTGTTGATCTTGTGAACAAGTATTCCAATAGGTTAGAAGCAGTTTTGGCTGCTAAAGAGCACATGACGAAGTATTGAGTCAATTTGTTCACTATGTATGTGTTGGATACTTTTTGAATCCTGACTTTTACAAAATTGCAATTATCAAGTCAACATTTAATGATATAATTTTTTTGATTCGATATTTGTATTTCCCATGTAAATTTGCATCCGAATAAGGTTTGTCTATGTTATTTTGTTGAATAAGCTTCAATTAAGTTTAAGAATAAGTTTTTCCTTTGTGTCGGATATTTTTTGCACCCACTGTGTGTTTTTCATCAATTACATCACACTCATCTCCACATTCAATGGATAAAAATATAAATAGAAACATTAATCTTCTAAAATATAAATTTTAGAATCAGAAAAGTGAGTTGAGATCTCGAAATGCACACCGCATAATTTTCAAAATGTAAGATTATCAACTTATTGAGTTTTGATGATATTGTACAACTATCTCATGTCACTTTTTGTGTTTGATTTATTTCCCGTTTTATTATTATATAATTCTTATTATTATATTTATCATATAATTGCGTTTCTTGTGTTTTCAGTGCAAGTGAGTGAGTCTAATATCTATATATTATTCGTGCACATATTACGATAGGAAGACCGGGTTTATTAATTTGCACGAATTTGACCAAAAATTAGAGAATGGGTTTATTAATAATTGTTCTGTTGATTTTTCTCAAAGTTAAACAATATTTTTCTTTGGTGCTGGTAGATCGAAAATCAGGTTCACGTAAGACATTTTTGATATATTACCGTTACGAAAACATCAACATTCATTATCAACTTAAAAGATGAATTGAGTAATAAGTTATAACTTGATAATGTATTTTGATGCCTCCGAAACATTGTTAACATATTGTAAAGACTTCCTTGTAGGCTAGTCCTTAACAACTTTACTAAGCTATTCCATGACGCGCCATCCTACGGCAGGATAAGAAACGAATATTCCATGACGTACGGTTTCTATAGAGAAAATTACAAGAAAATATATAAGAAAAGTGTGCAAAGAATAATTCATAATATATACAAGAAATGACAATATACGTATGAACAAAGACAAATCAATAACTTAATGAAACAGGATAATCAATAATTCAAGTAATCAAATAAATCTAACATGACCGAATAGCTTTGTTCCTCAGGTACTACATAGGCATCTATGTGGTCAAACACTGAATGCTGTGGTGCATCTGAAATAAACTACGTCTAGTGCACTAATTTTTTTGCTGTAAATTCCAGTGAATATGGAAAATGGCGGCTACAAATATTAAGTACGTCTTTCAGTAACATGATTTCCCGATCAAACGACTCATGAAAAGAATATCGTTCGAATTATGTTAATACAAACATAAAAATTATTATTAAACCACATTCTCTGGTCTTCAATCAAACTTATCCAATTCGTGTGAAATAAATTATTAAGCGCAAATGGTGTTTGTATTTCTAAAACACAAAAAGTTCAAATTTAAATAACTTATGATGAAGTCATCGCTGCTTTTGAATTTAAAACATTCACGCGCAAATAACAATTTGTAAATCTTAACTGTGCAACACGTAGTAAATCGGACGCCACACCACACCGGGCAGCACAACGCACCTGTGCAACAATAGTTGATACGCCAGTTACTTTGCAGCGGCGATAGCGTTATTCAAAACTACATGCTTGTGGACCTAGAATCAGGTAAAACAACGTAAAAATCCATCGCTTAAAAAAAAATTTAAGGTTGCATTTATGAACTTTTATAATTGCTCTCCTATTTCTTCCCTTTCTACGAGGAAACGATAAATGTAGAAAAGTGATTGAAAAAACCTTCAGAGATTCTAAATAATTGCTCTAGAAGAGATTGACTCAAAAAATTGAGGCTGCATTTATGAACTTAAATTGCTCCCCCTTTTCTTTCCTTTCTCCGAGGAAACGATTAATATGTAGAAAAGTGATTGAAACAAAACATTCAGAGATTCTAAATGATTGCTCTAGAAAAGATTGGAAAAAATATTTATGACTGATTGCAATTTCCTAAGTAACCATTGACTTTTATGCTTGCAATAAAATCAAGTTTAATTTCCTTTAAACATTTCACTATTTGCTGGCAAAATATTTCTCCTCGAACGTTGGCAATGTTTACATTCGTTGCTCAGGCCAAGGCTGCCGTACGCGGCACGTCGAGCACGTCGAGTAAATTAGGAAAATTTCAGTTACGACATGTGCCTAGATGATTCCAATAATAGAAATGAAATTATAATTATTCATGTAATAAATAGAAAGAAAATAGTTAAATGATTATTTTTTCATTTGTTCTTTAATTTGTGTTGGTCAACTAATTTAATGCTTAATCAAACTCTTTATTAAAGCCCCTATTTTCAAGCTCTGCCATTTTATTCGCAACATCTTATCACGTTTTCTTAATCACTCAATTTGTCATGACGGATCAAAGAAGGGAACGCCTGCGAGATTTGGCACACGCGCGGCTTACCTACCGCATGACCTCGCCTCACACGACCGTAAATAGCCCCCTGGTAGCAGGGCAGCGGGCGGTGCCTGATACGACCGTAAATAGCCCCCTGGTAGCAGGGCAGCGGGCGGTGCCTGATACTACCGTAAATAGCCCCTGGTAGTAGGGCAGCGGGCGGTGCCTGATACGACCGTAAATAGCCCCTGGTAGCAGGGCAGCGGGCGGTGCCTGATACGACCGTAAATAGCCCCTGGTAGCAGGGCAGCGGGCGGTGCCTGATACGACCGTAAATATAGCCCTGGTAGCAGGGCAGCGGGCGGCGCCTGATACGACCTTTGCCTGGGCGACACAGATGAACATCACGACCTGATGTTCTCTAAACTAAAAATAAATTGAATGCTTATTACCCTGAATTTTTGCAAAGCCTTTGCGTTTGATTGTGCGCGAACGTTTGGAATTATATGTGCAATGATAACAGCAACGATTGTTAACTCCTTTATTAACGGCATTCTTTGAGGACAGCGAAAAATCCTATAAAAATATGGAAAGGAGGAAAATGTATTACAAATAATTTTTGAGTGAACATTCGCGGCTCATACATGCGTTTGTAATGACAGAATATTTCACTTTATCAGCGTAATTACTGACCTTGGTTATCTGGTTTATCTGTCCTGATGCCGTTTTGATTGCAGCTGCAACAGCTGCAGCCGTGGTTGTATGATTAGCAGCCATTAGCAGTTTACTAACGATTACGCATATCGGCATTTATTGGTATTAAAGTTCTTCATGATGATTCGTAAATAATTTAGCAGCAGATACAACAACCAGAAATTTTACTCTTTCTTCATAAGAGATAAGGTTTCGGGGTCCAGCTCCATCGTCAGTTCAAAAACCTAAAACACAAGTATATACAAACAATTAGTAAAATAAAAATTCACAGTGGGGATATCAAAATCTAAATTAAATAATGGGAACAAATAAAAAAGAAATATATATATGAACGCCAAACTTACAATTTCAAATTGATAGGTATTGTAAATCGATAGATTTGTTAACACATCATTATGGCAAATTATGCTGCATCGAAGCAATTTCCTAAATCAGCAACATTCCCAGCTAAAAACTCACAATTCACCATAACGGCAATATACTACACATTTTCAATATAAGCTAAAGATTTCATACCGAATCCTAGTGCATAACTCTATTTATAAATGGTAGAATTTATGGTAGGTCGCACTTTACATGCAGAATCACGAGCTGTTGTCTGCCAGCGGCTGTTTGCCTACACAGTGACCCTGTCCTACATGCTCCCTCTATGCATGATGTGCTTGTCTGTGTCGAGACTTCTCCGGCCAATTGTACTTATTTTACCCCCCTTAGATCGAGTAGAATTCTGAGGAACGAATCGTGTATATAAAATAAGCACAGGTTTGATTTGTTATTTCTTTACAATGACGATACTTGATATGATCTCAGTGACCGTATTAACACGTCGAAAAGAGTTAGTTTCTGGATTTTTTCTAACTCACTAATTGTGAATTGGCACATTCCTAGTAATATAATGTAAAAGCATGCTGCCAATTCTATACCGACCTTCATTAATAAATTTTGTGATCTATACACAGGATCTCCTATTTGAAGACACTTGTAAGATGTTCCTAATAAAAGTTCTATACTTTCCCGCCCCTGCGCTGCAAGACTTACACGTGACATGATGAATGCATCCAAGTTCTCGCATGACGTCTCGACCTTCCGTCACTCTCACCCCTCATTACATGATTAAATTTCTGAACTTTACACCGGCCTGAAACTCACTTTATACAATGTAATTATTTATTCAATATCAAGATCCCGTAAATGTCACGGGGATTTTTATTTCCAGAGTCACTCAAATAATGTAACTTTACTTATAGAAAGTACTTGACTTTCTGTCCAAGCATCATAACCATCCTTTAATGTCCTTTTATTCGTCAATTGGTATTTGCAGCCGCAGATTACGATACGTAATGTTCAGTACAAATTACTGAAAATTTTCCTTTGTAGAATTAGGCAAGTTCTAGCTGAATAGAGATTTGTTTCACAGTTAGCGGGTTGCTACTGGTGCGACAGCCCGGTGCCCTCACTGTTTTGGTAAAGAACTACGTGTTGATTTTTGGATGGTTATTACTACTTTCATCTTAGAATATTTCTGTCGAAATATTGAAGAGTTATTCACGGTTATATGTTATTCACGATTATATCACGATTCTATTGTAGTCTACGCTTGTTCATTCGTATTTTGATTTGTTTGCAGAAACCGATTGCGGTATGTTGAATAAAATGAAGAAACTAGCACAAGTATTTGACACCCTGCAACGAGTAATTTCAGCAGTAGGGGAATTTATTACGAAAGACGACGAATAAAGTGGCTGCTATTGTGGAAGTCGTCTTTAGTATTTTTTAGTTTGTTTTCTTATATCTTCCATCAACTAAGAATTGAACAGCAAAGAAAATAACAAATTTTTGAAATTTTACCGAATTAATAAAATATTATTTTGTTTTTAAATTTGTTGTTATTTAATTAAAAGGCAGAGATCCAACAGCAGTTTCATTGTAAGTGAAATATCTTACAGCCATAGCAATGAAAAATCAATGATTTTCGATTATGTTTATAGGCAAGCATATATGTGCTCCAACCTAACATTACCACCAAACAATTAATTAACAGAATTTTCATGGTTGTCTCATTATTCTGTGATTAATCATTAGTCTATTCGGCTCTAAATTGCGCCACGGAGTTTAACTCGCAATAAAACAAGGTTCTCTCAGTATAGCAGTTTTCAGAGCTTATACCTGCAATTCTTTCAGTCTGAATTGCGTCAATCTTGCGTTCCTAGATCTAAGAGCGTCATTCCTAGTTTTCTAGAGTAAGCGTCTTCGAATATTATTGGAAATAAAATTTGAGTTCAAAAACAAAAACTTTCTATTCGAAGTGCCATGAATCATTAATTAAAACTTGTTAAAATCCTTCTTCTTTGACAATTTGAATAACATGAAATTAATAATGTTTCCTGATTACACATTGCCTTGAAATATTATTTCTCTGGAAATATTCTATTATTTCTTATTATTTCGACTTTTTTAATGAACCGTACATGAATCAATCCAGCATATATTGCGCTTCATGCATCGACGGCCTCCGCTTAATAAATAATATTTAACTTGAGATTAATAAATAAGATTGAACTTGAGATTAATAAATAAGATTGAACTTGAGATTAATAAATAATATTGAACTTGAGATTAATAAATAAGATTGAACTTGAGATTAATAAATAAGATTGAACTTGAGATTAATAAATAAGATTGAACTTGAGATTATTAAATAAGATTGAACTTGAGACTAATAAATAAGGTTGAACTTGATATTAATAAATAAGGTTGAATTTGAGATTAATAAATAAGATTGAACTTGAGAGACTCCGGTTCTTTTGTGACGGTAACAAGCTTGGCATATTCTTGGTACGAGTTTTGGCCGTACAGAAGTCCATGCAGGAGACGCTGACCACCCTTTGCAGAGTCAAAATTACAAACGCTTGCCTACAATTGCCAAAATTAGTGGAATGAAACCTGTTATTGGTTCATTCTGCTATAAAAATTCAGCAAACGTTGACAATAATAGAAAAAAATGGTGACTATGGAAGCATCGCCATTATAAAGTTCAAAATTTTGTATTCAGAATTTAATTTAATTTTATGCACATTAGTCATTTTCTTTCACCAATGTTTTTGAAGATAGAAATCACCAAGATTAATGACTGATTGCATTTGACTCCGTTACGACTATATTTGTTATGCGCCAGACCATTGCATTCTATCAGCAATTGTCTGAGAAACTGATTAAATCCAACCAGGAATTTCCTGATCAGCAAAAGTATTAAAATACATGCATTGCATACGTACGAAATGATCGCTCTGTATTTTGCTAATGTCCCATTATAATGACTCGTTGATAATCCATTGTTTGATCACTGCGAACAAAGACTGATGAATCATTTAGTAAAGATTAATGAGCCAACTAAAATAATTCTGGATAGGACCTGACTACAAAGAGCACTCAATTGACTGCAGAAATTGTACTCGTTACAGGTGCGTGTGAGCGTCTACATTCATAAAGAGTTTAATATTTAATTGCATATGTAGGCAAGAGTCGACACGGTAAGAGTCGTGCCCCGTGGACCGCACATTACGGCCCTGACCACCACAACGGCGACAGTTGTGAGCAGCTACTGAGTCTGGGGCCATACTTTCAAAACTCGCTAAGTGAACGTAAGTACTTACGCTCTATTTTCTCGTCTATGATTGGTGGATTTGGCTTGAAAGGCCGTCAATGATTGGCTGATGAACTTACGATCTCTTAACTTTTTTTGAAAGTATAGGCCCACTGTGGACCTTAGTGGTAGGTGGAGTGTCTCACAGGTATCTGTGGTGGTAGTAGCAGATCAGTGCTGGTACAAGAACTATAAAATAAAAAATTGCTGTGTAACAGTTTAGTGCTGGTACAAGAAGTATAAAATCAAATGTTGTCGTGTAGCTGTTGTAATTATTATTTATTGTGAGTAAAATATTTATGAGACTCATTTAATTAGAGGTGGTGATTTCAGCATATAATTGTTGTTCAATAGTGATCAATAATGAATCATTGGTGACAAAATATTTCATTGGTGCCAAGAATCATGTCAACAATGAAATGGTATGATAAGCGATAATTATTATTTAGTAGTGCTACAAGAATGGTAATGTGACCAATGTTTAATTTTCCCGAGTTGACAATAAAATAAAATAAAGATTTAACTCATGATCATTATTGATAAATGTCGAATTAAAATAAATTTCGCTTGGTTAATGCTACATGAAATTTCATGGTCAGCGTAATCATTGGGCTACCCATATGATTATGATTATGTGGCGCTGATAGCACGAATTGTTTATAATAAACCTTTAAGACATGATAATAAAATGTGACTAACATTTCAACCTTCGTCCTCGGTCAAAAAATTACTTAATGAATAAATTTCTAGATTTGCGAGATGTGTCGAGCTGAATTTCAGGAGTTATGAACACTAACTCTATTTTACAAACGGCTGAAAAGATATTCGTGATTAATTTCCAGCTTTCTGCTAAAATATCAACGATGAAATCACTGATAGAATAACCAAATAGAAAGTAATTTGACTATTCCTTTCAAAACTTTGTGAACTTTTGACATGAACTTTATGAACTTTACGGTTATGATCTGAAAACAGGAAATCATTAGCTATGTTTATTATCAGAAAACCTCCAATACCTAATTAGCTGGTTTATTTTCAGAAGACGTTCAATACTCAGCTGGACTATGATCAAAAGACATTGAATTATCAGCTGGGTTATAATATCAAGAAGTAAATTATTGACTGAGTTATCATAAAAATATCACTTATTACCTGAGATATCTATCATCTGGCGACAGCCCTGGCAGACAACATTGGAATCCTTTTCTTCAGGAATTTTACAGAATGCAGACATAAACGGCACAACATTGGAATCTTATTCTTCAGGAACTTTACAGAATGCAGACATAAACGGCGACATAAGCCTTGCATTAATATGGGGCACTGACCTCTTTCCGCCAAATCCATCAGCTCCCCTAGGGCGCTGGCCATTAGGCTATATAGGACATTCAATATTATTATCCATCTATCATTCCTAGAGTTCCTTTGTTGCACCGAATTGAATGTCTCCCTTCATTGATGGGCTTTGCAAGATTTATTTCTTTTCGTTGCAGTTTCGGTAAGAATTATTCAGAGGATTTCATTATAAAATAAAGCGTTTCATGGTCTAGCTCCATCGTCAGTTCGGCAATAGTAGAAAGTAAGCACAATTTGTTGATAACTCAAATTCAAAGATAGACATCAATACCTAAAATTGAGAAATAAAAGACGAATCAACTTAAAATAATCACACAAGGACTGGCCTATCTGTCTACCATCCAAAAGAGGATAAGATCTACATAAGTGCGGCATTTCAGTGAGGTTTCTGTTTGGAAATATAAAGGAATTCTAAAATTCGGAGGTCAGAAAGACCGACATTAGAAGCTGAAATTCTGAAGTCGATATTGGGGACCAGGACACTGATTGGCGTGAATTTGAACAAATGCAAATTATTCCTTTACATGATAACTGCATTTGGCTACAACACTATTAGGATCACGCAGGTTTTATGCAATTGAATTTATTCCAGCTGGAAGAGAATCTTATATTTAATTTGAAACTCGAAAGTTTCATTTGTTTTAACTACTTATAGCTATAGAACCTACCAATTCAAACAAGAAATTATTTTCAATAACAAGATTTAAGCTTTGATGACACTCCTGTCAGGCCCCCGATCCCACCAACCTTGCACATATCGCGTGCTTACATCTTGCGTTAGACGAGCGTTTTAATGCGCCTTTGCTTTAAACTTCGTAGAATGAATGCGTTATAACTTTCATCTACGATGACTAGAATTGTACACGAATTCAATTAATACTTTATTCGGTGAATTCAACGAGTCAATAATTTGTTGACGAATACATTAATATCAATTACAATTAGATGGATTTGTAAAATTTGTTGAAAATGTACAGAAAACCGTACGAAAAACTTGACTCGATTTTCTTTTCTTCTTTCTGGTTTGAAACTGAGAATTATAGCAAAATTTTTCAAAATTTTCGTAGGAAAAATGTTAAATCGTATGTATTGACTTATGTCTAAGTTCACTTTTTCCGTAATTATTAGAGAAAAATAAAAAATCAAGGATTATCTTCCAATTTATCTGGATTCAGGGATATTTGTGCCAACCAGGATATGCCAAGAGATTTTATTAGATGCTGAAGTTTACCATTTATTTCAAATTAAAATCAAACGCGTACGTGGGCACTGATTAAATAAGTGGGATCTCTAAAGTTTCCACATATGACGGAGTTAAAATATTATGAATAATTTACGACACAAATGTCGCAATTAAGTATGTTAGTTTACAAATTCTTCATAACACACCTTGTAACTACTCTTATAAATATTTTAATCGTTTTACCGGCAGCCGCTAGGCTCTTACATTTTCTTGAAGACTCACTCATCTTTCTTACATAATAAAGGTAAAAAACTGGGCTATTAAGTGCTACAAAAGTTGCAGGAACGCTGCCCATCTTGCACTATTGTGTCAGTAAATACTGTCAGCACTGAATACTTGCGATGTAGTGTGAAATGGAGGTGATTGTGCGATGTAGTGTGAAATGAAGGTGATTGTGCGATGTAGAGTGAAATGAAGGATATTGTGCGATGTAGAGTGAAATGGAGGTGATTATGGGATGTATAATGAACTGGACGTGATTGTTTGAGTAACAGGGGATGGATTTGGGTAAGTTACTATGAGGAAAATATGTTAGAAGTGTGATGCAGAGTGAGGAGTTAAAAATGTGTATTGTGCGAGCTAACGTTGAAGTTGACTAGAGAGGTCTGTTGAATTACTTTTATCATGCAAAGTAGTTAGAGGATAAAAGTCTTCATTAAAGAAATTCATGTGTTGTTTGTCTTGTTCAGTGGCCATACTTTCAAAACTCGCTAAGTGAACTTAAGTACTTACGCTCTATTTTCTTGTCCATGATTGGTGGATTTTGCTTGAAAGGCCGTCAATGATTGGCTGATGAACTTACGATCTCTTAACTTTTTTTGAAAGTATAGGCCCTGATCAGAAGTTAAGGAGTTTTGTTTTTTTTGCAGCGCGCCGGTCTTACAATGCCTCCAACGCTGGCAGAGGCGATGCAGATGCCGGGGGTGAACAAGCGGCTGCGGAGGTCACCAAAAACCTTCAAGTAAAACACCAGAAATAACAATGAATAGAGAGAAATCAAATGTACATCATGATTTTAATAAATTCTTCATGAGTATCCAGAAGGCTCACTATAATTCATAACGACATAAATCAAGTAAAATGTTAATTTGATTGCTCCCTGAAAGAGGGCACTTCTGATGGCAACTCATTCTTCCACTTGAATAATGCATGATCGTATAGAGGCCGGATAGATCGCTGGCTCTCATGCACGCTCTTGTTCGTATTGTTCGCTCTCAAACTAAGGAAGAAATCCCATCACGTTGAACTCTCTTATATCCATTTTGCTGACATTAAATCAGGCTACGTGAATTGGTCGACTGCTCACGCTATATTGAAGTTGAGCGCTCATTATATTTTAAGCATGTTTGCTTCGCATGCTGTTGATCATTGGCCTGTCATAATACCTTACCGGTAATGAACTCAAGTATTCGAGTATCCAACCTATAAGCCACATTACACAGGATTTACCTCAACTCCATGTACGACTGATGAATAAAATAATGCTCTCATGCGGATGGATTAATGTGCGCAGCCTTTAGTCATTGAACGACATGTTGGAAAAAGTAGTAGTGTCCAAAACGCGCATTTTCCATACTTTGAAGTACGCAAAATTATTAAAACAATTGTCAAGATAATTCTTGTCCAGGTTGATACTTATACCCCCTGAAGCTCCCACATAGCAAATGTATGAAAAAACATAACTCAGTACTCACTGCAGTGAGTGACAGGGAGCGCATTTTCTCGTCGACAAAAAAATTGAGGTCACGGACAGACGGACAGACAGACAGACAGACGGACGGACGGACATGGCGAGCACAATATTGCAGTTTCCCATCAATGAGAAAATGCACTAAAAACGATGTTTAGTAGCGAGCCTTAGCACTCAGATCCTGGCTTCGTCAATGGATGTTGTTGACTTACTCTCGTAGATGCAAATGTTTATAGGGTCCAGACTGCACATCCAAACCAATCATGCAAAAATCATTTCAGGTTTTTTTTCTTGATTGTTTTACAAGGTTCAGATTTTACGAGTTTTGAAAACTAATTGATTTTATTGTATCAAGTATCTGTGATTAGTTCTTTGTTCGTGTGTTGTGTTGGCAATTTCCCTGTCCGAAATAATCATCTGTGTAAGTTTACTATAATTTTTCTTTGCTGTGGTAGGTTCAGCACGGCCCCGGAGCTGGTGGTGACGGTGGCCCCGTGGGTGCCCCACGTGACGGTGGCCAAACACGAGGACGGCAGCCTGACCATCGACGGCCCCACGGCCAAGACCATCAGCGCAATCGCTGCAGCCCTCAACTTCACGTGAGGCAACCCACTTGCAACAGACAATCCTTCAGCAGGGGTGAATGCAGCAGCGGTGGATGCAGCAGGAGTGGATGCAGCAGGACTGGATGCAGCAGAGGTGGATGCAGCAGCGGTGGATGCAGCAGGAGTGGATGCAGCAAGAGTGGATGCAGCAGGAGTGGATGCAGCAGGAGTGTTGCGTATGGATGAAGTCCTATTTCCAATGTTCTTTAGAAGAGTTGAAGTGCGTAAAGTCTCGCGTGAAATTGAGTTGAAGAGCGAAAAGTCTCGCGCGAAAGAAGAGTTGAAGTGCGAAAATGAAATGAAGAGCGAAAAGTCTCGCATGAAAGAAGAGCTGAAGTGGGAAAAAGACTAATGACTGAATGCCGGAGTCGGCCAAAAATGTTCTACTTGAAATAATTCAGTTTATTACTGGTAACGTGAGTATAAATTAAGAAGTAGACATCACTGCTTCCGACAAGAAGAGCTGGTCTGGAGCCGGCAAGCCGCGTTTAGATGACTCAACATGCGCTGTAACCCCTCGTTACTGCGATCGCGTTGCATTTATATAGCGGCCCTTACTGGATCATTCAGAACGGTTGAAAAATATTTTTTTGAAAACTGATAACTGAGAAATGAAGCGCAAAAATATGATCTGCACGATAGCAGAGAATTACCAAATTCCGCGTCAGTGATTGTCGGACTAGCATGAAAACTCGCGACATTGAACGAGAAATTTAAGTAGTTAGGCACGCTCATGTCATGCTAGATCTATAGGTCTGTTGAACGTCATTACGAATTGAACAAATCGCAGCTCTACACACTGAGTGAATTATAATTCGCGAATTATTGAAAATTAGAGAAGGCTTTACTAATGCGGATATTGAACTGAAAATAAATTGTGTGATTTTGTCTAATTTAATTTAACTTTAAGACTGCATCATGTTCCAATGCTTTTCGAAGTTTAATCGAGCCTCTCCGTCTCGAATAACAACTAAAATATCCTCTATATATCTGAAGTAAATCTCGGGCTTGATCTCTGCGATGAGTTACATTCGATTTTCCAGTTCACACATCATTTTTAGACAAGCTCATTTATGTGTTAACTGGAAAATCGAGTGTTAATCAATGCACTGATCAAGACTCTGTATTCCTGCAGATATGTAGATGAAATTTTCGTTGTCATTCCGTTGAAGTTCGTGTGTCTGTTCGTTTTTTTTTTGTTTCAAACCCTGGAAGTAAGTGTTTATTTTTCAAAGTTTAACATTTTCCCAACTTCAATGTTATTCTAGTGAATGAAGTTCATTTAATCGCATAATAAATATGGTAACATGTTACAGTTCATGGAAGCAGCGCTCGTAGCTTTCAACCGATAGGGTCTTATCCGTAGCTATACTTTTTCGTACGTTTAAATAAACTTGATTAAAATTATAATTGGTATTCAATATAAAATTTGAATACCACATGAATTCGAGACTTTTGTGTTCGGTCAAATTAGTGCTCGTATGGAACATACAATAACTAATAATACTTTAGAGATAAAATTAAAATTATAAAAAGTATAGTTAATTTCAGGATATAATTATCAAATTCAAGGATCATACGTCGTGAGCAACACCAGGACTTCCCACATGCAGGATTCAAATGCCAACAGAGTTGTAATTAAACTGTTAAGCTGATTAAATTAAATAGCCGGTCACTTGATAAAATGCTAACCTGGGTGGAAAGTAATGTTGATTCGCGTTCTATATCAACGCATTTACGCATTTAGAAGTTACGTTACGTACCCTAACCACACGGCTAGGGCAATTCTTTCATGGTTTCAGGAGAGGGAAATTGAGTTATTGGAATGGCCAAGCTAATCACCTGGCCTCAATCCGATTGAAAATCTGTGGCAGGAATTGAAAATGAGGGTTAAGGAGAGAGATCCAAGAAATTTTATTCAATTGCGAGGAATATGAAAGAAGAAAGTGAGGGCTAAAAATCCTATTAGCATATGTGTTGATCTTGTGAACAAGTGTACCAATAGGTTAGAAGCAGTTTTGGGTGCTAAAGGTCACATGGCGAAGTATTGAGTCAATTTGTTCACTATGTGTTGGATACTTTTTGAATCCTGACTTTTACAAAATTGCAATTATCAAGTCAACATTTAATGATATTGTTTTTTTGATTCGATATTTGTATTTTCCATGTAAATTTGCATTAGAATAATGTTTGTCTATGTTATTTTGTTGAATATGCTTCAATTAAGTTTAAGAATAAGTATTTTCTTTGTGTCGGATATTTTTTGCACCCACTGTGTGTACTTCATCAATTACATCACACTCATCTCCACATTCAATGGATAAAAATATAAATAGAAACAGCAACCTTCTAAA